>NC_049203.1:31860399-31907868 GCF_013347855.1 Anguilla anguilla | reverse complement strand
TTTGTATGTTAAGTTTTTAAATATACATTTATTATCAACAAATCATGAAGTTGGGCTTATGTTTGGAACACCAATGGGCGTAAGAGGGTACGTTAGGTACCCATAAGCCCATGCCAGACTTTTTGACAATTTGACAAATTAAACAATAAAAACATTAGAAATTGGTATAAATGAATTATTGACACTTCAAATGAGAGATTAGACTTTCATTTTAACTAAAATGTTCTCACTTAAATTGGGGCAGTATACATTAAAAATGTCTGAAAAGCGGATTTGGTGGGCTTAATAGGGACGTTTACCCTACATATTGTACATACATACATAGAGAATTTTTTATCCCCATGGGGACATTTCCCTCGCAGCATATTACATTCACATTTACGAACAGACATTTATACCAAGAAACATACAATCATTCATGCAACAGAAAGGCTGGGCAGCGAAATACATACATACCAATACACATCTGTTCCATGCTGCCGATTTAAGAGGGCAGATGGCCACTCAGCCATTTTTTCAATGAGGACTTAAAGCTAACTACAATGAATCATCTTAATGCTCATTGGTAGCCCATTCTACAGAATGGCAGCTGAGTACAGGAAGGTGTCCTTCCCCATTCAGCTCTGACTTGAACCTAAAGGGAACCAAATCAGTTGTGCTCCTTCCTGTGACGTAATTATGGTTTTCCCTAGTACGGGTAAAGTAGTTGCACAGGTACTTTGGGACAACATTATAGACAATCCTGTGAGCTAGACACAATTTAATCTGCAAAACTCTCTCTTCCACTCTCAGCCATCTGAGGCTGATAAAATGAGCTGGAAGGAGATGCGTCCTAGATGGAAGTTTAAGGATCATTCATACCAATTTGTTTTGCGATGTCTGGAACTTCTTTTTGAGAATCATAGGTGCACTGGTATACCAGGAAAGGCATGCATAATCAAAACTAGGAATACCGCCTAGGGTAAACGTCCCTATTAAGCCCACGTACCATATAAGCCCACTTGCAACTTCTGAGTCAAATTTAAAAAAACTACATTATCATTTTTTGCTGTGTGATGTTTTTTCAAATGAAGCTGCTTGTTACGTAAACGACACTTTTTATTGTAAGTCAATCACATTTATCGATATTGAGTTATCGAAGCACATGTGTGGCATGTGCCTGCTGATCCCAGAATAAGTTGCAAAAAAACTTAGGTGATTTTGGTACCCTCAGAAAATAACATTTTTTGTATATTTCTACTCCTGTTTTTGGAAAGTACTCACTTGTTATCAAAATGTAAGTGATTAGTGTTTTGAATGAGACATGTGTTAGAATATTACCTGAATTAGAAATATTGTGTCTTTTGAAATCAAAATATGAGTTTTAGCACGCTAGCAAACAGACCACATGCTGCATCAATACAGTAGCTACATAGTATGGTTCATTGCAATGACATAAAGCATGATAATCATGTATAGTTTATATTTTTGTATGCAGTTTATATTATTATACTGTTAAATAGACAATAAATGTGTATGTTTATCTTTATTTATTTTTTAATTAACATTTTTACCTGGTGGGCTTAAAGGGGACTCTAGCAAAAGAATCACACTGACTGAGGTGGATGTAAATGAGTATAGCTAATTACTTCTTTACATGATCAATTAATACTTTTCATATTATGTTAGTGCACCATATATACATTTAGTTCATATAGTTGTTTTTTAATGTCATGTGACTAGAATAAAATATTCTGTCTTTTAACCATAAATTCACTGATGTTCCCTTTAAGCCCACCTGTTCCCATTAAGCCCACTTTACTGTGTTTCAGTGGGGATTTTCTCCCTTTTGGCCTTTGAACCATTTTCCTCCCTAATTTTGACCTCACCTGATGAATCAGCTCCATAATTCAGATAATTAATACCCACATTTAAATATCAGTGATATTGCATAGGTCAATTCATTCTGGATAGGCCTGTGTTCTATCTTAACATTAGCAATAATTTTTTAATCTTTACTTTTCAGATGAGTTTTAGTTTAAGATGACTAAAACACGAAAGAAATACAGTTCATGCCCACGCATGATAGAAACGCAAGTTCATCCTCTGCAAAGCAGGGCTGTAGGGACCTGGACCATTCTATTTGCGCAATCATGAGGTCATTGAAAATCTACAAAAACAAGATGAAAGCCACGAATGACTTGTTAGCGTAAGACAAAGACAACCACAACGTGGGCAACAGATTGAAACAAACAAATAAAAGAAAGCTTAGACCACCCTATAACCTATGTTATGTTACACTACTAAGATGGCGCATGGAGCAAATGATAGCCTTACTAAAAACGATACAATCACCTCAAAGAGCATAGGCCTACGTTTAGTCTAGGAGAAAGTAGAAATTGCAGAAATGTTGACATCTTTCTTGTTTATTTTGTTTAAGTTATAGGCTAATGATACATGAGCTTCAATATGTTATGCCTGATGTCTCCTCATAATGAACTGTATGTTTTAATGTTACTCCACAATGAACTGAATGGTTTTAAAATGTGTTTTTACAATGTTTTCAAACTACTATCCTAAATGTGATTAACATTTGAAAAGTTATTGTTCAATTGTAAATCCTGAAATTGACTCATTTACTATCCTTAGAACATTAGTATTGAACCTACAGACAAAATGACAACACATATTGAAAGATGAAGTATTGAAGAGTAATTTCCACTATAGTTTTGATTTTGTTCGTAAATAGTTTTTTGGCTACATTCCAAAGAAGACATGTTGTAAGTTTCAATGAGGTCATTGAAAATCTACAAAAACAAGATGAAAGCCACGAATGACTTGTTAGCGTAAGACAAAGACAACCACAACGTGGGCAACAGATTGAAACAAACAAATAAAAGAAGCTTAGACCACCCTATAACCTATGTTATGTTACACTACTAAGATGGCGCATGGAGCAAATGATAGCCTTACTAAAAACGATACAATCACCTCAAAGAGCATAGGCCTACGTTTAGTCTAGGAGAAGTAGAAATTGCAGAAATGTTGACATCTTTCTTGTTATTTTGTTAAGTTATAGGCTAATGATACATGAGCTTCAATATGTTATGCCTGATGTCTCCTCATAATGAACTGTATGTTTTAATGTTACTCCACAATAGTTTTTCGTTCAGTCAGTCGGTCTTCAGAAATCTTCATAAAAACACCTGCACTTTCAACCAGCTGACTGGACCAGAAATTTTGGCCAATTTCAAATGCCAAAAGCACACAGTAGGATAGAGATACAGACAAAATGACAACACATATTGAAAGATGAAGTATTGAAGAGTAATTTCCACTATAGTTTTGATTTTGTTCGTAAATAGTTTTTTGGCTACATTCCAAAGAAGACATGTTGTAAGTTTAGCTTTTTCTGTCTTGACAACACAGCAGAAAGGCTGGTCATGCCTATTTCAAATGCCATTTACAGGCCATAGTATAGGAGTGGAGACAAAATGAAAATAGCTATTGAGAGCTAAGAGATTACAGATTTGAATAGAACAAGTTTGTATTGTTAAGATTTTTTAAATATATATTTATTTATCAACAAATCATGAAGTGGGCTTATTTGGAACACCCATGGGCTTAAAGGGTACGTTAGGTACCCATTAAGCCCATGCCAGACTTTTGACATATTTTGACAAATTAAACAATAAAAACATTAGAAATTGGTATAAATGAATTATTGACACTTCAAATGAGAGATTAGACTTTCATTTTAACTAAAATGTTCTCACTTAAATTGGGGCAGTATACATTAAAAATGTCTGAAAAGCGGATTTGGTGGGCTTAATAGGGACGTTTACCCTACATATTGTACATACATACATAGAGAATTTTTTATCCCCATGGGGACATTTCCCTCGCAGCATATTACATTCACATTTACGAACAGACATTTATACCAAGAAACATACAATCATTCATGCAACAGAAAGGCTGGGCAGCGAAATACATACATACCAATACACATCTGTTCCATGCTGCCGATTTAAGAGGGCAGATGGCCACTCAGCCATTTTTTCAATGAGGACTTAAAGCTAACTACAATGAATCATCTTAATGCTCATTGGTAGCCCATTCTACAGAATGGCAGCTGAGTACAGGAAGGTGTCCTTCCCCATTCAGCTCTGACTTGAACCTAAAGGGAACCAAATCAGTTGTGCTCCTTCCTGTGACGTAATTATGGTTTTCCCTAGTACGGGTAAAGTAGTTGCACAGGTACTTTGGGACAACATTATAGACAATCCTGTGAGCTAGACACAATTTAATCTGCAAAACTCTCTCTTCCACTCTCAGCCATCTGAGGCTGATAAAATGAGCTGGAAGGAGATGCGTCCTAGATGGAAGTTTAAGGATCATTCATACCAATTTGTTTTGCGATGTCTGGAACTTCTTTTTGAGAATCATAGGTGCACTGGTATACCAGGAAAGGCATGCATAATCAAAACTAGGAATACCGCCTAGGGTAAACGTCCCTATTAAGCCCACGTACCATATAAGCCCACTTGCAACTTCTGAGTCAAATTTAAAAAAACTACATTATCATTTTTTGCTGTGTGATGTTTTTTCAAATGAAGCTGCTTGTTACGTAAACGACACTTTTTATTGTAAGTCAATCACATTTATCGATATTGAGTTATCGAAGCACATGTGTGGCATGTGCCTGCTGATCCCAGAATAAGTTGCAAAAAAACTTAGGTGATTTTGGTACCCTCAGAAAATAACATTTTTTGTATATTTCTACTCCTGTTTTTGGAAAGTACTCACTTGTTATCAAAATGTAAGTGATTAGTGTTTTGAATGAGACATGTGTTAGAATATTACCTGAATTAGAAATATTGTGTCTTTTGAAATCAAAATATGAGTTTTAGCACGCTAGCAAACAGACCACATGCTGCATCAATACAGTAGCTACATAGTATGGTTCATTGCAATGACATAAAGCATGATAATCATGTATAGTTTATATTTTTGTATGCAGTTTATATTATTATACTGTTAAATAGACAATAAATGTGTATGTTTATCTTTATTTATTTTTTAATTAACATTTTTACCTGGTGGGCTTAAAGGGGACTCTAGCAAAAGAATCACACTGACTGAGGTGGATGTAAATGAGTATAGCTAATTACTTCTTTACATGATCAATTAATACTTTTCATATTATGTTAGTGCACCATATATACATTTAGTTCATATAGTTGTTTTTTAATGTCATGTGACTAGAATAAAATATTCTGTCTTTTAACCATAAATTCACTGATGTTCCCTTTAAGCCCACCTGTTCCCATTAAGCCCACTTTACTGTGTTTCAGTGGGGATTTTCTCCCTTTTGGCCTTTGAACCATTTTCCTCCCTAATTTTGACCTCACCTGATGAATCAGCTCCATAATTCAGATAATTAATACCCACATTTAAATATCAGTGATATTGCATAGGTCAATTCATTCTGGATAGGCCTGTGTTCTATCTTAACATTAGCAATAATTTTTTAATCTTTACTTTTCAGATGAGTTTTAGTTTAAGATGACTAAAACACGAAAGAAATACAGTTCATGCCCACGCATGATAGAAACGCAAGTTCATCCTCTGCAAAGCAGGGCTGTAGGGACCTGGACCATTCTATTTGCGCAATCATGAGGTCATTGAAAATCTACAAAAACAAGATGAAAGCCACGAATGACTTGTTAGCGTAAGACAAAGACAACCACAACGTGGGCAACAGATTGAAACAAACAAATAAAAGAAAGCTTAGACCACCCTATAACCTATGTTATGTTACACTACTAAGATGGCGCATGGAGCAAATGATAGCCTTACTAAAAACGATACAATCACCTCAAAGAGCATAGGCCTACGTTTAGTCTAGGAGAAAGTAGAAATTGCAGAAATGTTGACATCTTTCTTGTTTATTTTGTTTAAGTTATAGGCTAATGATACATGAGCTTCAATATGTTATGCCTGATGTCTCCTCATAATGAACTGTATGTTTTAATGTTACTCCACAATGAACTGAATGGTTTTAAAATGTGTTTTTACAATGTTTTCAAACTACTATCCTAAATGTGATTAACATTTGAAAAGTTATTGTTCAATTGTAAATCCTGAAATTGACTCATTTACTATCCTTAGAACATTAGTATTGAACCTGAAATAGTTTTTCGTTCAGTCAGTCGGTCTTCAGAAATCTTCATAAAAACACCTGCACTTTCAACCAGCTGACTGGACCAGAAATTTTGGCCAATTTCAAATGCCAAAAGCACACAGTAGGATAGAGATACAGACAAAATGACAACACATATTGAAAGATGAAGTATTGAAGAGTAATTTCCACTATAGTTTTGATTTTGTTCGTAAATAGTTTTTTGGCTACATTCCAAAGAAGACATGTTGTAAGTTTAGCTTTTTCTGTCTTGACAACACAGCAGAAAGGCTGGTCATGCCTATTTCAAATGCCATTTACAGGCCATAGTATAGGAGTGGAGACAAAATGAAAATAGCTATTGAGAGCTAAGAGATTACAGATTTGAATAGAACAAGTTTGTATTGTTAAGATTTTTTAAATATATATTTATTTATCAACAAATCATGAAGTGGGCTTATTTGGAACACCCATGGGCTTAAAGGGTACGTTAGGTACCCATTAAGCCCATGCCAGACTTTTGACATATTTTGACAAATTAAACAATAAAAACATTAGAAATTGGTATAAATGAATTATTGACACTTCAAATGAGAGATTAGACTTTCATTTTAACTAAAATGTTCTCACTTAAATTGGGGCAGTATACATTAAAAATGTCTGAAAAGCGGATTTGGTGGGCTTAATAGGGACGTTTACCCTACATATTGTACATACATACATAGAGAATTTTTTATCCCCATGGGGACATTTCCCTCGCAGCATATTACATTCACATTTACGAACAGACATTTATACCAAGAAACATACAATCATTCATGCAACAGAAAGGCTGGGCAGCGAAATACATACATACCAATACACATCTGTTCCATGCTGCCGATTTAAGAGGGCAGATGGCCACTCAGCCATTTTTTCAATGAGGACTTAAAGCTAACTACAATGAATCATCTTAATGCTCATTGGTAGCCCATTCTACAGAATGGCAGCTGAGTACAGGAAGGTGTCCTTCCCCATTCAGCTCTGACTTGAACCTAAAGGGAACCAAATCAGTTGTGCTCCTTCCTGTGACGTAATTATGGTTTTCCCTAGTACGGGTAAAGTAGTTGCACAGGTACTTTGGGACAACATTATAGACAATCCTGTGAGCTAGACACAATTTAATCTGCAAAACTCTCTCTTCCACTCTCAGCCATCTGAGGCTGATAAAATGAGCTGGAAGGAGATGCGTCCTAGATGGAAGTTTAAGGATCATTCATACCAATTTGTTTTGCGATGTCTGGAACTTCTTTTTGAGAATCATAGGTGCACTGGTATACCAGGAAAGGCATGCATAATCAAAACTAGGAATACCGCCTAGGGTAAACGTCCCTATTAAGCCCACGTACCATATAAGCCCACTTGCAACTTCTGAGTCAAATTTAAAAAACTACATTATCATTTTTTGCTGTGTGATGTTTTTTCAAATGAAGCTGCTTGTTACGTAAACGACACTTTTTATTGTAAGTCAATCACATTTATCGATATTGAGTTATCGAAGCACATGTGTGGCATGTGCCTGCTGATCCCAGAATAAGTTGCAAAAAAACTTAGGTGATTTTGGTACCCTCAGAAAATAACATTTTTTGTATATTTCTACTCCTGTTTTTGGAAAGTACTCACTTGTTATCAAAATGTAAGTGATTAGTGTTTTGAATGAGACATGTGTTAGAATATTACCTGAATTAGAAATATTGTGTCTTTTGAAATCAAAATATGAGTTTTAGCACGCTAGCAAACAGACCACATGCTGCATCAATACAGTAGCTACATAGTATGGTTCATTGCAATGACATAAAGCATGATAATCATGTATAGTTTATATTTTTGTATGCAGTTTATATTATTATACTGTTAAATAGACAATAAATGTGTATGTTTATCTTTATTTATTTTTTAATTAACATTTTTACCTGGTGGGCTTAAAGGGGACTCTAGCAAAAGAATCACACTGACTGAGGTGGATGTAAATGAGTATAGCTAATTACTTCTTTACATGATCAATTAATACTTTTCATATTATGTTAGTGCACCATATATACATTTAGTTCATATAGTTGTTTTTTAATGTCATGTGACTAGAATAAAATATTCTGTCTTTTAACCATAAATTCACTGATGTTCCCTTTAAGCCCACCTGTTCCCATTAAGCCCACTTTACTGTGTTTCAGTGGGGATTTTCTCCCTTTTGGCCTTTGAACCATTTTCCTCCCTAATTTTGACCTCACCTGATGAATCAGCTCCATAATTCAGATAATTAATACCCACATTTAAATATCAGTGATATTGCATAGGTCAATTCATTCTGGATAGGCCTGTGTTCTATCTTAACATTAGCAATAATTTTTTAATCTTTACTTTTCAGATGAGTTTTAGTTTAAGATGACTAAAACACGAAAGAAATACAGTTCATGCCCACGCATGATAGAAACGCAAGTTCATCCTCTGCAAAGCAGGGCTGTAGGGACCTGGACCATTCTATTTGCGCAATCATGAGGTCATTGAAAATCTACAAAAACAAGATGAAAGCCACGAATGACTTGTTAGCGTAAGACAAAGACAACCACAACGTGGGCAACAGATTGAAACAAACAAATAAAAGAAAGCTTAGACCACCCTATAACCTATGTTATGTTACACTACTAAGATGGCGCATGGAGCAAATGATAGCCTTACTAAAAACGATACAATCACCTCAAAGAGCATAGGCCTACGTTTAGTCTAGGAGAAAGTAGAAATTGCAGAAATGTTGACATCTTTCTTGTTTATTTTGTTTAAGTTATAGGCTAATGATACATGAGCTTCAATATGTTATGCCTGATGTCTCCTCATAATGAACTGTATGTTTTAATGTTACTCCACAATGAACTGAATGGTTTTAAAATGTGTTTTTACAATGTTTTCAAACTACTATCCTAAATGTGATTAACATTTGAAAAGTTATTGTTCAATTGTAAATCCTGAAATTGACTCATTTACTATCCTTAGAACATTAGTATTGAACCTGAAATAGTTTTTCGTTCAGTCAGTCGGTCTTCAGAAATCTTCAGAAAAACACCTGCACTTTCAACCAGCTGACTTGACCAGAAATTTTGGCCAATTTCAAATGCCAAAAGCACACAGTAGGATAGAGATACAGACAAAATGACAACACATATTGAAAGATGAAGTATTGAAGAGTAATTTCCACTATAGTTTTGATTTTGTTCGTAAATAGTTTTTTGGCTACATTCCAAAGAAGACATGTTGTAAGTTTCAATGAGGTCATTGAAAATCTACAAAAACAAGATGAAAGCCACGAATGACTTGTTAGCGTAAGACAAAGACAACCACAACGTGGGCAACAGATTGAAACAAACAAATAAAAGAAAGCTTAGACCACCCTATAACCTATGTTATGTTACACTACTAAGATGGCGCATGGAGCAAATGATAGCCTTACTAAAAACGATACAATCACCTCAAAGAGCATAGGCCTACGTTTAGTCTAGGAGAAAGTAGAAATTGCAGAAATGTTGACATCTTTCTTGTTTATTTTGTTTAAGTTATAGGCTAATGATACATGAGCTTCAATATGTTATGCCTGATGTCTCCTCATAATGAACTGTATGTTTTAATGTTACTCCACAATGAACTGAATGGTTTTAAAATGTGTTTTTACAATGTTTTCAAACTACTATCCTAAATGTGATTAACATTTGAAAAGTTATTGTTCAATTGTAAATCGTGAAATTGACTCATTTACTATCCTTAGAACATTAGTATTGAACCTGAAATAGTTTTTCGTTCAGTCAGTCGGTCTTCAGAAATCTTCATAAAAACACCTGCACTTTCAACCAGCTGACTGGACCAGAAATTTTGGCCAATTTCAAATGCCAAAAGCACACAGTAGGATAGAGATACAGACAAAATGACAACACATATAGAAAGATGAAGTATTGAAGAGTAATTTCCACTATAGTTTTGATTTTGTTCGTAAATAGTTTTTTGGCTACATTCCAAAGAAGACATGTTGTAAGTTTAGCCTTTTCTGTCTTGACAACACAGCAGAAAGGCTGGTCATGCCTATTTCAAATGCCATTTACAGGCCATAGTATAGGAGTGGAGACAAAATGAAAATAGCTATTGAGAGCTAAGAGATTACAGATTTGAATAGAACAAGTTTGTATTGTTAAGATTTTTTAAATATATATTTATTTATCAACAAATCATGAAGTGGGCTTATTTGGAACACCCATGGGCTTAAAGGGTACGTTAGGTACCCATTAAGCCCATGCCAGACTTTTGACATATTTTGACAAATTAAACAATAAAAACATTAGAAATTGGTATAAATGAATTATTGACACTTCAAATGAGAGATTAGACTTTCATTTTAACTAAAATGTTCTCACTTAAATTGGGGCAGTATACATTAAAAATGTCTGAAAAGCGGATTTGGTGGGCTTAATAGGGACGTTTACCCTACATATTGTACATACATACATAGAGAATTTTTTATCCCCATGGGGACATTTCCCTCGCAGCATATTACATTCACATTTACGAACAGACATTTATACCAAGAAACATACAATCATTCATGCAACAGAAAGGCTGGGCAGCGAAATACATACATACCAATACACATCTGTTCCATGCTGCCGATTTAAGAGGGCAGATGGCCACTCAGCCATTTTTTCAATGAGGACTTAAAGCTAACTACAATGAATCATCTTAATGCTCATTGGTAGCCCATTCTACAGAATGGCAGCTGAGTACAGGAAGGTGTCCTTCCCCATTCAGCTCTGACTTGAACCTAAAGGGAACCAAATCAGTTGTGCTCCTTCCTGTGACGTAATTATGGTTTTCCCTAGTACGGGTAAAGTAGTTGCACAGGTACTTTGGGACAACATTATAGACAATCCTGTGAGCTAGACACAATTTAATCTGCAAAACTCTCTCTTCCACTCTCAGCCATCTGAGGCTGATAAAATGAGCTGGAAGGAGATGCGTCCTAGATGGAAGTTTAAGGATCATTCATACCAATTTGTTTTGCGATGTCTGGAACTTCTTTTTGAGAATCATAGGTGCACTGGTATACCAGGAAAGGCATGCATAATCAAAACTAGGAATACCGCCTAGGGTAAACGTCCCTATTAAGCCCACGTACCATATAAGCCCACTTGCAACTTCTGAGTCAAATTTAAAAAAACTACATTATCATTTTTTGCTGTGTGATGTTTTTTCAAATGAAGCTGCTTGTTACGTAAACGACACTTTTTATTGTAAGTCAATCACATTTATCGATATTGAGTTATCGAAGCACATGTGTGGCATGTGCCTGCTGATCCCAGAATAAGTTGCAAAAAAACTTAGGTGATTTTGGTACCCTCAGAAAATAACATTTTTTGTATATTTCTACTCCTGTTTTTGGAAAGTACTCACTTGTTATCAAAATGTAAGTGATTAGTGTTTTGAATGAGACATGTGTTAGAATATTACCTGAATTAGAAATATTGTGTCTTTTGAAATCAAAATATGAGTTTTAGCACGCTAGCAAACAGACCACATGCTGCATCAATACAGTAGCTACATAGTATGGTTCATTGCAATGACATAAAGCATGATAATCATGTATAGTTTATATTTTTGTATGCAGTTTATATTATTATACTGTTAAATAGACAATAAATGTGTATGTTTATCTTTATTTATTTTTTAATTAACATTTTTACCTGGTGGGCTTAAAGGGGACTCTAGCAAAAGAATCACACTGACTGAGGTGGATGTAAATGAGTATAGCTAATTACTTCTTTACATGATCAATTAATACTTTTCATATTATGTTAGTGCACCATATATACATTTAGTTCATATAGTTGTTTTTTAATGTCATGTGACTAGAATAAAATATTCTGTCTTTTAACCATAAATTCACTGATGTTCCCTTTAAGCCCACCTGTTCCCATTAAGCCCACTTTACTGTGTTTCAGTGGGGATTTTCTCCCTTTTGGCCTTTGAACCATTTTCCTCCCTAATTTTGACCTCACCTGATGAATCAGCTCCATAATTCAGATAATTAATACCCACATTTAAATATCAGTGATATTGCATAGGTCAATTCATTCTGGATAGGCCTGTGTTCTATCTTAACATTAGCAATAATTTTTTAATCTTTACTTTTCAGATGAGTTTTAGTTTAAGATGACTAAAACACGAAAGAAATACAGTTCATGCCCACGCATGATAGAAACGCAAGTTCATCCTCTGCAAAGCAGGGCTGTAGGGACCTGGACCATTCTATTTGCGCAATCATGAGGTCATTGAAAATCTACAAAAACAAGATGAAAGCCACGAATGACTTGTTAGCGTAAGACAAAGACAACCACAACGTGGGCAACAGATTGAAACAAACAAATAAAAGAAAGCTTAGACCACCCTATAACCTATGTTATGTTACACTACTAAGATGGCGCATGGAGCAAATGATAGCCTTACTAAAAACGATACAATCACCTCAAAGAGCATAGGCCTACGTTTAGTCTAGGAGAAAGTAGAAATTGCAGAAATGTTGACATCTTTCTTGTTTATTTTGTTTAAGTTATAGGCTAATGATACATGAGCTTCAATATGTTATGCCTGATGTCTCCTCATAATGAACTGTATGTTTTAATGTTACTCCACAATGAACTGAATGGTTTTAAAATGTGTTTTTACAATGTTTTCAAACTACTATCCTAAATGTGATTAACATTTGAAAAGTTATTGTTCAATTGTAAATCCTGAAATTGACTCATTTACTATCCTTAGAACATTAGTATTGAACCTGAAATAGTTTTTCGTTCAGTCAGTCGGTCTTCAGAAATCTTCAGAAAAACACCTGCACTTTCAACCAGCTGACTTGACCAGAAATTTTGGCCAATTTCAAATGCCAAAAGCACACAGTAGGATAGAGATACAGACAAAATGACAACACATATTGAAAGATGAAGTATTGAAGAGTAATTTCCACTATAGTTTTGATTTTGTTCGTAAATAGTTTTTTGGCTACATTCCAAAGAAGACATGTTGTAAGTTTCAATGAGGTCATTGAAAATCTACAAAAACAAGATGAAAGCCACGAATGACTTGTTAGCGTAAGACAAAGACAACCACAACGTGGGCAACAGATTGAAACAAACAAATAAAAGAAAGCTTAGACCACCCTATAACCTATGTTATGTTACACTACTAAGATGGCGCATGGAGCAAATGATAGCCTTACTAAAAACGATACAATCACCTCAAAGAGCATAGGCCTACGTTTAGTCTAGGAGAAAGTAGAAATTGCAGAAATGTTGACATCTTTCTTGTTTATTTTGTTTAAGTTATAGGCTAATGATACATGAGCTTCAATATGTTATGCCTGATGTCTCCTCATAATGAACTGTATGTTTTAATGTTACTCCACAATGAACTGAATGGTTTTAAAATGTGTTTTTACAATGTTTTCAAACTACTATCCTAAATGTGATTAACATTTGAAAAGTTATTGTTCAATTGTAAATCGTGAAATTGACTCATTTACTATCCTTAGAACATTAGTATTGAACCTGAAATAGTTTTTCGTTCAGTCAGTCGGTCTTCAGAAATCTTCATAAAAACACCTGCACTTTCAACCAGCTGACTGGACCAGAAATTTTGGCCAATTTCAAATGCCAAAAGCACACAGTAGGATAGAGATACAGACAAAATGACAACACATATTGAAAGATGAAGTATTGAAGAGTAATTTCCACTATAGTTTTGATTTTGTTCGTAAATAGTTTTTTGGCTACATTCCAAAGAAGACATGTTGTAAGTTTAGCCTTTTTCTGTCTTGACAACACAGCAGAAAGGCTGGTCATGCCTATTTCAAATGCCATTTACAGGCCATAGTATAGGAGTGGAGACAAAATGAAAATAGCTATTGAGAGCTAAGAGATTACAGATTTGAATAGAACAAGTTTGTATTGTTAAGATTTTTTAAATATATATTTATTTATCAACAAATCATGAAGTGGGCTTATTTGGAACACCCATGGGCTTAAAGGGTACGTTAGGTACCCATTAAGCCCATGCCAGACTTTTGACATATTTTGACAAATTAAACAATAAAAACATTAGAAATTGGTATAAATGAATTATTGACACTTCAAATGAGAGATTAGACTTTCATTTTAACTAAAATGTTCTCACTTAAATTGGGGCAGTATACATTAAAAATGTCTGAAAAGCGGATTTGGTGGGCTTAATAGGGACGTTTACCCTACATATTGTACATACATACATAGAGAATTTTTTATCCCCATGGGGACATTTCCCTCGCAGCATATTACATTCACATTTACGAACAGACATTTATACCAAGAAACATACAATCATTCATGCAACAGAAAGGCTGGGCAGCGAAATACATACATACCAATACACATCTGTTCCATGCTGCCGATTTAAGAGGGCAGATGGCCACTCAGCCATTTTTTCAATGAGGACTTAAAGCTAACTACAATGAATCATCTTAATGCTCATTGGTAGCCCATTCTACAGAATGGCAGCTGAGTACAGGAAGGTGTCCTTCCCCATTCAGCTCTGACTTGAACCTAAAGGGAACCAAATCAGTTGTGCTCCTTCCTGTGACGTAATTATGGTTTTCCCTAGTACGGGTAAAGTAGTTGCACAGGTACTTTGGGACAACATTATAGACAATCCTGTGAGCTAGACACAATTTAATCTGCAAAACTCTCTCTTCCACTCTCAGCCATCTGAGGCTGATAAAATGAGCTGGAAGGAGATGCGTCCTAGATGGAAGTTTAAGGATCATTCATACCAATTTGTTTTGCGATGTCTGGAACTTCTTTTTGAGAATCATAGGTGCACTGGTATACCAGGAAAGGCATGCATAATCAAAACTAGGAATACCGCCTAGGGTAAACGTCCCTATTAAGCCCACGTACCATATAAGCCCACTTGCAACTTCTGAGTCAAATTTAAAAAAACTACATTATCATTTTTTGCTGTGTGATGTTTTTTCAAATGAAGCTGCTTGTTACGTAAACGACACTTTTTATTGTAAGTCAATCACATTTATCGATATTGAGTTATCGAAGCACATGTGTGGCATGTGCCTGCTGATCCCAGAATAAGTTGCAAAAAAACTTAGGTGATTTTGGTACCCTCAGAAAATAACATTTTTTGTATATTTCTACTCCTGTTTTTGGAAAGTACTCACTTGTTATCAAAATGTAAGTGATTAGTGTTTTGAATGAGACATGTGTTAGAATATTACCTGAATTAGAAATATTGTGTCTTTTGAAATCAAAATATGAGTTTTAGCACGCTAGCAAACAGACCACATGCTGCATCAATACAGTAGCTACATAGTATGGTTCATTGCAATGACATAAAGCATGATAATCATGTATAGTTTATATTTTTGTATGCAGTTTATATTATTATACTGTTAAATAGACAATAAATGTGTATGTTTATCTTTATTTATTTTTTAATTAACATTTTTACCTGGTGGGCTTAAAGGGGACTCTAGCAAAAGAATCACACTGACTGAGGTGGATGTAAATGAGTATAGCTAATTACTTCTTTACATGATCAATTAATACTTTTCATATTATGTTAGTGCACCATATATACATTTAGTTCATATAGTTGTTTTTTAATGTCATGTGACTAGAATAAAATATTCTGTCTTTTAACCATAAATTCACTGATGTTCCCTTTAAGCCCACCTGTTCCCATTAAGCCCACTTTACTGTGTTTCAGTGGGGATTTTCTCCCTTTTGGCCTTTGAACCATTTTCCTCCCTAATTTTGACCTCACCTGATGAATCAGCTCCATAATTCAGATAATTAATACCCACATTTAAATATCAGTGATATTGCATAGGTCAATTCATTCTGGATAGGCCTGTGTTCTATCTTAACATTAGCAATCATTTTTTAATCTTTACTTTTCAGATGAGTTTTAGTTTAAGATGACTAAAACACGAAAGAAATACAGTTCATGCCCACGCATGATAGAAACGCAAGTTCATCCTCTGCAAAGCAGGGCTGTAGGGACCTGGACCATTCTATTTGCGCAATCATGAGGTCATTGAAAATCTACAAAAACAAGATGAAAGCCACGAATGACTTGTTAGCGTAAGACAAAGACAACCACAACGTGCCTATTTCAAATGCCATTTACAGGCCATAGTATAGGAGTGGAGACAAAATGAAAATAGCTATTGAGAGCTAAGAGATTACAGATTTGAATAGAACAAGTTTGTATTGTTAAGATTTTTTAAATATATATTTATTTATCAACAAATCATGAAGTGGGCTTATTTGGAACACCCATGGGCTTAAAGGGTACGTTAGGTACCCATTAAGCCCATGCCAGACTTTTGACATATTTTGACAAATTAAACAATGAAAACATTCGAAATTGGTATAAATGAATTATTGACACTTCAAATGAGAGATTAGACTTTCATTTTAACTAAAATGTTCTCACTTAAATTGGGGCAGTATACATTAAAAATGTCTGAAAAGCGGATTTGGTGGGCTTAATAGGGACGTTTACCCTACATATTGTACATACATACATAGAGAATTTTTTATCCCCATGGGGACATTTCCCTCGCAGCATATTACATTCACATTTACGAACAGACATTTATACCAAGAAACATACAATCATTCATGCAACAGAAAGGCTGGGCAGCGAAATACATACATACCAATACACATCTGTTCCATGCTGCCGATTTAAGAGGGCAGATGGCCACTCAGCCATTTTTTCAATGAGGACTTAAAGCTAACTACAATGAATCATCTTAATGCTCATTGGTAGCCCATTCTACAGAATGGCAGCTGAGTACAGGAAGGTGTCCTTCCCCATTCAGCTCTGACTTGAACCTAAAGGGAACCAAATCAGTTGTGCTCCTTCCTGTGACGTAATTATGGTTTTCCCTAGTACGGGTAAAGTAGTTGCACAGGTACTTTGGGACAACATTATAGACAATCCTGTGAGCTAGACACAATTTAATCTGCAAAACTCTCTCTTCCACTCTCAGCCATCTGAGGCTGATAAAATGAGCTGGAAGGAGATGCGTCCTAGATGGAAGTTTAAGGATCATTCATACCAATTTGTTTTGCGATGTCTGGAACTTCTTTTTGAGAATCATAGGTGCACTGGTATACCAGGAAAGGCATGCATAATCAAAACTAGGAATACCGCCTAGGGTAAACGTCCCTATTAAGCCCACGTACCATATAAGCCCACTTGCAACTTCTGAGTCAAATTTAAAAAACTACATTATCATTTTTTGCTGTGTGATGTTTTTTCAAATGAAGCTGCTTGTTACGTAAACGACACTTTTTATTGTAAGTCAATCACATTTATCGATATTGAGTTATCGAAGCACATGTGTGGCATGTGCCTGCTGATCCCAGAATAAGTTGCAAAAAAACTTAGGTGATTTTGGTACCCTCAGAAAATAACATTTTTTGTATATTTCTACTCCTGTTTTTGGAAAGTACTCACTTGTTATCAAAATGTAAGTGATTAGTGTTTTGAATGAGACATGTGTTAGAATATTACCTGAATTAGAAATATTGTGTCTTTTGAAATCAAAATATGAGTTTTAGCACGCTAGCAAACAGACCACATGCTGCATCAATACAGTAGCTACATAGTATGGTTCATTGCAATGACATAAAGCATGATAATCATGTATAGTTTATATTTTTGTATGCAGTTTATATTATTATACTGTTAAATAGACAATAAATGTGTATGTTTATCTTTATTTATTTTTTAATTAACATTTTTACCTGGTGGGCTTAAAGGGGACTCTAGCAAAAGAATCACACTGACTGAGGTGGATGTAAATGAGTATAGCTAATTACTTCTTTACATGATCAATTAATACTTTTCATATTATGTTAGTGCACCATATATACATTTAGTTCATATAGTTGTTTTTTAATGTCATGTGACTAGAATAAAATATTCTGTCTTTTAACCATAAATTCACTGATGTTCCCTTTAAGCCCACCTGTTCCCATTAAGCCCACTTTACTGTGTTTCAGTGGGGATTTTCTCCCTTTTGGCCTTTGAACCATTTTCCTCCCTAATTTTGACCTCACCTGATGAATCAGCTCCATAATTCAGATAATTAATACCCACATTTAAATATCAGTGATATTGCATAGGTCAATTCATTCTGGATAGGCCTGTGTTCTATCTTAACATTAGCAATCATTTTTTAATCTTTACTTTTCAGATGAGTTTTAGTTTAAGATGACTAAAACACGAAAGAAATACAGTTCATGCCCACGCATGATAGAAACGCAAGTTCATCCTCTGCAAAGCAGGGCTGTAGGGACCTGGACCATTCTATTTGCGCAATCATGAGGTCATTGAAAATCTACAAAAACAAGATGAAAGCCACGAATGACTTGTTAGCGTAAGACAAAGACAACCACAACGTGCCTATTTCAAATGCCATTTACAGGCCATAGTATAGGAGTGGAGACAAAATGAAAATAGCTATTGAGAGCTAAGAGATTACAGATTTGAATAGAACAAGTTTGTATTGTTAAGATTTTTTAAATATATATTTATTTATCAACAAATCATGAAGTGGGCTTATTTGGAACACCCATGGGCTTAAAGGGTACGTTAGGTACCCATTAAGCCCATGCCAGACTTTTGACATATTTTGACAAATTAAACAATAAAAACATTAGAAATTGGTATAAATGAATTATTGACACTTCAAATGAGAGATTAGACTTTCATTTTAACTAAAATGTTCTCACTTAAATTGGGGCAGTATACATTAAAAATGTCTGAAAAGCGGATTTGGTGGGCTTAATAGGGACGTTTACCCTACATATTGTACATACATACATAGAGAATTTTTTATCCCCATGGGGACATTTCCCTCGCAGCATATTACATTCACATTTACGAACAGACATTTATACCAAGAAACATACAATCATTCATGCAACAGAAAGGCTGGGCAGCGAAATACATACATACCAATACACATCTGTTCCATGCTGCCGATTTAAGAGGGCAGATGGCCACTCAGCCATTTTTTCAATGAGGACTTAAAGCTAACTACAATGAATCATCTTAATGCTCATTGGTAGCCCATTCTACAGAATGGCAGCTGAGTACAGGAAGGTGTCCTTCCCCATTCAGCTCTGACTTGAACCTAAAGGGAACCAAATCAGTTGTGCTCCTTCCTGTGACGTAATTATGGTTTTCCCTAGTACGGGTAAAGTAGTTGCACAGGTACTTTGGGACAACATTATAGACAATCCTGTGAGCTAGACACAATTTAATCTGCAAAACTCTCTCTTCCACTCTCAGCCATCTGAGGCTGATAAAATGAGCTGGAAGGAGATGCGTCCTAGATGGAAGTTTAAGGATCATTCATACCAATTTGTTTTGCGATGTCTGGAACTTCTTTTTGAGAATCATAGGTGCACTGGTATACCAGGAAAGGCATGCATAATCAAAACTAGGAATACCGCCTAGGGTAAACGTCCCTATTAAGCCCACGTACCATATAAGCCCACTTGCAACTTCTGAGTCAAATTTTAAAAAACTACATTATCATTTTTTGCTGTGTGATGTTTTTTCAAATGAAGCTGCTTGTTACGTAAACGACACTTTTTATTGTAAGTCAATCACATTTATCGATATTGAGTTATCGAAGCACATGTGTGGCATGTGCCTGCTGATCCCAGAATAAGTTGCAAAAAAACTTAGGTGATTTTGGTACCCTCAGAAAATAACATTTTTTGTATATTTCTACTCCTGTTTTTGGAAAGTACTCACTTGTTATCAAAATGTAAGTGATTAGTGTTTTGAATGAGACATGTGTTAGAATATTACCTGAATTAGAAATATTGTGTCTTTTGAAATCAAAATATGAGTTTTAGCACGCTAGCAAACAGACCACATGCTGCATCAATACAGTAGCTACATAGTATGGTTCATTGCAATGACATAAAGCATGATAATCATGTATAGTTTATATTTTTGTATGCAGTTTATATTATTATACTGTTAAATAGACAATAAATGTGTATGTTTATCTTTATTTATTTTTTAATTAACATTTTTACCTGGTGGGCTTAAAGGGGACTCTAGCAAAAGAATCACACTGACTGAGGTGGATGTAAATGAGTATAGCTAATTACTTCTTTACATGATCAATTAATACTTTTCATATTATGTTAGTGCACCATATATACATTTAGTTCATATAGTTGTTTTTTAATGTCATGTGACTAGAATAAAATATTCTGTCTTTTAACCATAAATTCACTGATGTTCCCTTTAAGCCCACCTGTTCCCATTAAGCCCACTTTACTGTGTTTCAGTGGGGATTTTCTCCCTTTTGGCCTTTGAACCATTTTCCTCCCTAATTTTGACCTCACCTGATGAATCAGCTCCATAATTCAGATAATTAATACCCACATTTAAATATCAGTGATATTGCATAGGTCAATTCATTCTGGATAGGCCTGTGTTCTATCTTAACATTAGCAATCATTTTTTAATCTTTACTTTTCAGATGAGTTTTAGTTTAAGATGACTAAAACACGAAAGAAATACAGTTCATGCCCACGCATGATAGAAACGCAAGTTCATCCTCTGCAAAGCAGGGCTGTAGGGACCTGGACCATTCTATTTGCGCAATCATGAGGTCATTGAAAATCTACAAAAACAAGATGAAAGCCACGAATGACTTGTTAGCGTAAGACAAAGACAACCACAACGTGCCTATTTCAAATGCCATTTACAGGCCATAGTATAGGAGTGGAGACAAAATGAAAATAGCTATTGAGAGCTAAGAGATTACAGATTTGAATAGAACAAGTTTGTATTGTTAAGATTTTTTAAATATATATTTATTTATCAACAAATCATGAAGTGGGCTTATTTGGAACACCCATGGGCTTAAAGGGTACGTTAGGTACCCATTAAGCCCATGCCAGACTTTTGACATATTTTGACAAATTAAACAATGAAAACATTCGAAATTGGTATAAATGAATTATTGACACTTCAAATGAGAGATTAGACTTTCATTTTAACTAAAATGTTCTCACTTAAATTGGGGCAGTATACATTAAAAATGTCTGAAAAGCGGATTTGGTGGGCTTAATAGGGACGTTTACCCTACATATTGTACATACATACATAGAGAATTTTTTATCCCCATGGGGACATTTCCCTCGCAGCATATTACATTCACATTTACGAACAGACATTTATACCAAGAAACATACAATCATTCATGCAACAGAAAGGCTGGGCAGCGAAATACATACATACCAATACACATCTGTTCCATGCTGCCGATTTAAGAGGGCAGATGGCCACTCAGCCATTTTTTCAATGAGGACTTAAAGCTAACTACAATGAATCATCTTAATGCTCATTGGTAGCCCATTCTACAGAATGGCAGCTGAGTACAGGAAGGTGTCCTTCCCCATTCAGCTCTGACTTGAACCTAAAGGGAACCAAATCAGTTGTGCTCCTTCCTGTGACGTAATTATGGTTTTCCCTAGTACGGGTAAAGTAGTTGCACAGGTACTTTGGGACAACATTATAGACAATCCTGTGAGCTAGACACAATTTAATCTGCAAAACTCTCTCTTCCACTCTCAGCCATCTGAGGCTGATAAAATGAGCTGGAAGGAGATGCGTCCTAGATGGAAGTTTAAGGATCATTCATACCAATTTGTTTTGCGATGTCTGGAACTTCTTTTTGAGAATCATAGGTGCACTGGTATACCAGGAAAGGCATGCATAATCAAAACTAGGAATACCGCCTAGGGTAAACGTCCCTATTAAGCCCACGTACCATATAAGCCCACTTGCAACTTCTGAGTCAAATTTAAAAAAACTACATTATCATTTTTTGCTGTGTGATGTTTTTTCAAATGAAGCTGCTTGTTACGTAAACGACACTTTTTATTGTAAGTCAATCACATTTATCGATATTGAGTTATCGAAGCACATGTGTGGCATGTGCCTGCTGATCCCAGAATAAGTTGCAAAAAAACTTAGGTGATTTTGGTACCCTCAGAAAATAACATTTTTTGTATATTTCTACTCCTGTTTTTGGAAAGTACTCACTTGTTATCAAAATGTAAGTGATTAGTGTTTTGAATGAGACATGTGTTAGAATATTACCTGAATTAGAAATATTGTGTCTTTTGAAATCAAAATATGAGTTTTAGCACGCTAGCAAACAGACCACATGCTGCATCAATACAGTAGCTACATAGTATGGTTCATTGCAATGACATAAAGCATGATAATCATGTATAGTTTATATTTTTGTATGCAGTTTATATTATTATACTGTTAAATAGACAATAAATGTGTATGTTTATCTTTATTTATTTTTTAATTAACATTTTTACCTGGTGGGCTTAAAGGGGACTCTAGCAAAAGAATCACACTGACTGAGGTGGATGTAAATGAGTATAGCTAATTACTTCTTTACATGATCAATTAATACTTTTCATATTATGTTAGTGCACCATATATACATTTAGTTCATATAGTTGTTTTTTAATGTCATGTGACTAGAATAAAATATTCTGTCTTTTAACCATAAATTCACTGATGTTCCCTTTAAGCCCACCTGTTCCCATTAAGCCCACTTTACTGTGTTTCAGTGGGGATTTTCTCCCTTTTGGCCTTTGAACCATTTTCCTCCCTAATTTTGACCTCACCTGATGAATCAGCTCCATAATTCAGATAATTAATACCCACATTTAAATATCAGTGATATTGCATAGGTCAATTCATTCTGGATAGGCCTGTGTTCTATCTTAACATTAGCAATAATTTTTTAATCTTTACTTTTCAGATGAGTTTTAGTTTAAGATGACTAAAACACGAAAGAAATACAGTTCATGCCCACGCATGATAGAAACGCAAGTTCATCCTCTGCAAAGCAGGGCTGTAGGGACCTGGACCATTCTATTTGCGCAATCATGAGGTCATTGAAAATCTACAAAAACAAGATGAAAGCCACGAATGACTTGTTAGCGTAAGACAAAGACAACCACAACGTGGGCAACAGATTGAAACAAACAAATAAAAGAAAGCTTAGACCACCCTATAACCTATGTTATGTTACACTACTAAGATGGCGCATGGAGCAAATGATAGCCTTACTAAAAACGATACAATCACCTCAAAGAGCATAGGCCTACGTTTAGTCTAGGAGAAAGTAGAAATTGCAGAAATGTTGACATCTTTCTTGTTTATTTTGTTTAAGTTATAGGCTAATGATACATGAGCTTCAATATGTTATGCCTGATGTCTCCTCATAATGAACTGTATGTTTTAATGTTACTCCACAATGAACTGAATGGTTTTAAAATGTGTTTTTACAATGTTTTCAAACTACTATCCTAAATGTGATTAACATTTGAAAAGTTATTGTTCAATTGTAAATCGTGAAATTGACTCATTTACTATCCTTAGAACATTAGTATTGAACCTGAAATAGTTTTTCGTTCAGTCAGTCGGTCTTCAGAAATCTTCATAAAAACACCTGCACTTTCAACCAGCTGACTGGACCAGAAATTTTGGCCAATTTCAAATGCCAAAAGCACACAGTAGGATAGAGATACAGACAAAATGACAACACATATTGAAAGATGAAGTATTGAAGAGTAATTTCCACTATAGTTTTGATTTTGTTCGTAAATAGTTTTTTGGCTACATTCCAAAGAAGACATGTTGTAAGTTTAGCTTTTTCTGTCTTGACAACACAGCAGAAAGGCTGGTCATGCCTATTTCAAATGCCATTTACAGGCCATAGTATAGGAGTGGAGACAAAATGAAAATAGCTATTGAGAGCTAAGAGATTACAGATTTGAATAGAACAAGTTTGTATTGTTAAGATTTTTTAAATATATATTTATTTATCAACAAATCATGAAGTGGGCTTATTTGGAACACCCATGGGCTTAAAGGGTACGTTAGGTACCCATTAAGCCCATGCCAGACTTTTGACATATTTTGACAAATTAAACAATAAAAACATTAGAAATTGGTATAAATGAATTATTGACACTTCAAATGAGAGATTAGACTTTCATTTTAACTAAAATGTTCTCACTTAAATTGGGGCAGTATACATTAAAAATGTCTGAAAAGCGGATTTGGTGGGCTTAATAGGGACGTTTACCCTACATATTGTACATACATACATAGAGAATTTTTTATCCCCATGGGGACATTTCCCTCGCAGCATATTACATTCACATTTACGAACAGACATTTATACCAAGAAACATACAATCATTCATGCAACAGAAAGGCTGGGCAGTGAAATACATACATACCAATACACATCTGTTCCATGCTGCCGATTTAAGAGGGCAGATGGCCACTCAGCCATTTTTTCAATGAGGACTTAAAGCTAACTACAATGAATCATCTTAATGCTCATTGGTAGCCCATTCTACAGAATGGCAGCTGAGTACAGGAAGGTGTCCTTCCCCATTCAGCTCTGACTTGAACCTAAAGGGAACCAAATCAGTTGTGCTCCTTCCTGTGACGTAATTATGGTTTTCCCTAGTACGGGTAAAGTAGTTGCACAGGTACTTTGGGACAACATTATAGACAATCCTGTGAGCTAGACACAATTTAATCTGCAAAACTCTCTCTTCCACTCTCAGCCATCTGAGGCTGATAAAATGAGCTGGAAGGAGATGCGTCCTAGATGGAAGTTTAAGGATCATTCATACCAATTTGTTTTGCGATGTCTGGAACTTCTTTATGAGAATCATAGGTGCACTGGTATACCAGGAAAGGCATGCATAATCAAAACTAGGAATACCGCCTAGGGTAAACGTCCCTATTAAGCCCACGTACCATATAAGCCCACTTGCAACTTCTGAGTCAAATTTAAAAAACTACATTATCATTTTTTGCTGTGTGATGTTTTTTCAAATGAAGCTGCTTGTTACGTAAACGACACTTTTTATTGTAAGTCAATCACATTTATCGATATTGAGTTATCGAAGCACATGTGTGGCATGTGCCTGCTGATCCCAGAATAAGTTGCAAAAAAACTTAGGTGATTTTGGTACCCTCAGAAAATAACATTTTTTGTATATTTCTACTCCTGTTTTTGGAAAGTACTCACTTGTTATCAAAATGTAAGTGATTAGTGTTTTGAATGAGACATGTGTTAGAATATTACCTGAATTAGAAATATTGTGTCTTTTGAAATCAAAATATGAGTTTTAGCACGCTAGCAAACAGACCACATGCTGCATCAATACAGTAGCTACATAGTATGGTTCATTGCAATGACATAAAGCATGATAATCATGTATAGTTTATATTTTTGTATGCAGTTTATATTATTATACTGTTAAATAGACAATAAATGTGTATGTTTATCTTTATTTATTTTTTAATTAACATTTTTACCTGGTGGGCTTAAAGGGGACTCTAGCAAAAGAATCACACTGACTGAGGTGGATGTAAATGAGTATAGCTAATTACTTCTTTACATGATCAATTAATACTTTTCATATTATGTTAGTGCACCATATATACATTTAGTTCATATAGTTGTTTTTTAATGTCATGTGACTAGAATAAAATATTCTGTCTTTTAACCATAAATTCACTGATGTTCCCTTTAAGCCCACCTGTTCCCATTAAGCCCACTTTACTGTGTTTCAGTGGGGATTTTCTCCCTTTTGGCCTTTGAACCATTTTCCTCCCTAATTTTGACCTCACCTGATGAATCAGCTCCATAATTCAGATAATTAATACCCACATTTAAATATCAGTGATATTGCATAGGTCAATTCATTCTGGATAGGCCTGTGTTCTATCTTAACATTAGCAATAATTTTTTAATCTTTACTTTTCAGATGAGTTTTAGTTTAAGATGACTAAAACACGAAAGAAATACAGTTCATGCCCACGCATGATAGAAACGCAAGTTCATCCTCTGCAAAGCAGGGCTGTAGGGACCTGGACCATTCTATTTGCGCAATCATGAGGTCATTGAAAATCTACAAAAACAAGATGAAAGCCACGAATGACTTGTTAGCGTAAGACAAAGACAACCACAACGTGGGCAACAGATTGAAACAAACAAATAAAAGAAAGCTTAGACCACCCTATAACCTATGTTATGTTACACTACTAAGATGGCGCATGGAGCAAATGATAGCCTTACTAAAAACGATACAATCACCTCAAAGAGCATAGGCCTACGTTTAGTCTAGGAGAAAGTAGAAATTGCAGAAATGTTGACATCTTTCTTGTTTATTTTGTTTAAGTTATAGGCTAATGATACATGAGCTTCAATATGTTATGCCTGATGTCTCCTCATAATGAACTGTATGTTTTAATGTTACTCCACAATGAACTGAATGGTTTTAAAATGTGTTTTTAC
The DNA here is from genome assembly GCF_013347855.1 of Anguilla anguilla. Classification (NCBI taxonomy): domain Eukaryota; kingdom Metazoa; phylum Chordata; class Actinopteri; order Anguilliformes; family Anguillidae; genus Anguilla; species Anguilla anguilla. The sequence continues at coordinate 31,881,187 of NC_049203.1, read as the reverse complement.
AATGTTTTCAAACTACTATCCTAAATGTGATTAACATTTGAAAAGTTATTGTTCAATTGTAAATCCTGAAATTGACTCATTTACTATCCTTAGAACATTAGTATTGAACCTGAAATAGTTTTTCGTTCAGTCAGTCGGTCTTCAGAAATCTTCATAAAAACACCTGCACTTTCAACCAGCTGACTGGACCAGAAATTTTGGCCAATTTCAAATGCCAAAAGCACACAGTAGGATAGAGATACAGACAAAATGACAACACATATTGAAAGATGAAGTATTGAAGAGTAATTTCCACTATAGTTTTGATTTTGTTCGTAAATAGTTTTTTGGCTACATTCCAAAGAAGACATGTTGTAAGTTTCAATGAGGTCATTGAAAATCTACAAAAACAAGATGAAAGCCACGAATGACTTGTTAGCGTAAGACAAAGACAACCACAACGTGGGCAACAGATTGAAACAAACAAATAAAAGAAAGCTTAGACCACCCTATAACCTATGTTATGTTACACTACTAAGATGGCGCATGGAGCAAATGATAGCCTTACTAAAAACGATACAATCACCTCAAAGAGCATAGGCCTACGTTTAGTCTAGGAGAAAGTAGAAATTGCAGAAATGTTGACATCTTTCTTGTTTATTTTGTTTAAGTTATAGGCTAATGATACATGAGCTTCAATATGTTATGCCTGATGTCTCCTCATAATGAACTGTATGTTTTAATGTTACTCCACAATGAACTGAATGGTTTTAAAATGTGTTTTTACAATGTTTTCAAACTACTATCCTAAATGTGATTAACATTTGAAAAGTTATTGTTCAATTGTAAATCCTGAAATTGACTCATTTACTATCCTTAGAACATTAGTATTGAACCTGAAATAGTTTTTCGTTCAGTCAGTCGGTCTTCAGAAATCTTCAGAAAAACACCTGCACTTTCAACCAGCTGACTGGACCAGAAATTTTGGCCAATTTCAAATGCCAAAAGCACACAGTAGGATAGAGATACAGACAAAATGACAACACATATTGAAAGATGAAGTATTGAAGAGTAATTTCCACTATAGTTTTGATTTTGTTCGTAAATAGTTTTTTGGCTACATTCCAAAGAAGACATGTTGTAAGTTTAGCTTTTTCTGTCTTGACAACACAGCAGAAAGGCTGGTCATGCCTATTTCAAATGCCATTTACAGGCCATAGTATAGGAGTGGAGACAAAATGAAAATAGCTATTGAGAGCTAAGAGATTACAGATTTGAATAGAACAAGTTTGTATTGTTAAGATTTTTTAAATATATATTTATTTATCAACAAATCATGAAGTGGGCTTATTTGGAACACCCATGGGCTTAAAGGGTACGTTAGGTACCCATTAAGCCCATGCCAGACTTTTGACATATTTTGACAAATTAAACAATAAAAACATTAGAAATTGGTATAAATGAATTATTGACACTTCAAATGAGAGATTAGACTTTCATTTTAACTAAAATGTTCTCACTTAAATTGGGGCAGTATACATTAAAAATGTCTGAAAAGCGGATTTGGTGGGCTTAATAGGGACGTTTACCCTACATATTGTACATACATACATAGAGAATTTTTTATCCCCATGGGGACATTTCCCTCGCAGCATATTACATTCACATTTACGAACAGACATTTATACCAAGAAACATACAATCATTCATGCAACAGAAAGGCTGGGCAGTGAAATACATACATACCAATACACATCTGTTCCATGCTGCCGATTTAAGAGGGCAGATGGCCACTCAGCCATTTTATCAATGAGGACTTAAAGCTAACTACAATGAATCATCTTAATGCTCATTGGTAGCCCATTCTACAGAATGGCAGCTGAGTACAGGAAGGTGTCCTTCCCCATTCAGCTCTGACTTGAACCTAAAGGGAACCAAATCAGTTGTGCTCCTTCCTGTGACGTAATTATGGTTTTCCCTAGTACGGGTAAAGTAGTTGCACAGGTACTTTGGGACAACATTATAGACAATCCTGTGAGCTAGACACAATTTAATCTGCAAAACTCTCTCTTCCACTCTCAGCCATCTGAGGCTGATAAAATGAGCTGGAAGGAGATGCGTCCTAGATGGAAGTTTAAGGATCATTCATACCAATTTGTTTTGCGATGTCTGGAACTTCTTTATGAGAATCATAGGTGCACTGGTATACCAGGAAAGGCATGCATAATCAAAACTAGGAATACCGCCTAGGGTAAACGTCCCTATTAAGCCCACGTACCATATAAGCCCACTTGCAACTTCTGAGTCAAATTTTAAAAAACTACATTATCATTTTTTGCTGTGTGATGTTTTTTCAAATGAAGCTGCTTGTTACGTAAACGACACTTTTTATTGTAAGTCAATCACATTTATCGATATTGAGTTATCGAAGCACATGTGTGGCATGTGCCTGCTGATCCCAGAATAAGTTGCAAAAAAACTTAGGTGATTTTGGTACCCTCAGAAAATAACATTTTTTGTATATTTCTACTCCTGTTTTTGGAAAGTACTCACTTGTTATCAAAATGTAAGTGATTAGTGTTTTGAATGAGACATGTGTTAGAATATTACCTGAATTAGAAATATTGTGTCTTTTGAAATCAAAATATGAGTTTTAGCACGCTAGCAAACAGACCACATGCTGCATCAATACAGTAGCTACATAGTATGGTTCATTGCAATGACATAAAGCATGATAATCATGTATAGTTTATATTTTTGTATGCAGTTTATATTATTATACTGTTAAATAGACAATAAATGTGTATGTTTATCTTTATTTATTTTTTAATTAACATTTTTACCTGGTGGGCTTAAAGGGGACTCTAGCAAAAGAATCACACTGACTGAGGTGGATGTAAATGAGTATAGCTAATTACTTCTTTACATGATCAATTAATACTTTTCATATTATGTTAGTGCACCATATATACATTTAGTTCATATAGTTGTTTTTTAATGTCATGTGACTAGAATAAAATATTCTGTCTTTTAACCATAAATTCACTGATGTTCCCTTTAAGCCCACCTGTTCCCATTAAGCCCACTTTACTGTGTTTCAGTGGGGATTTTCTCCCTTTTGGCCTTTGAACCATTTTCCTCCCTAATTTTGACCTCACCTGATGAATCAGCTCCATAATTCAGATAATTAATACCCACATTTAAATATCAGTGATATTGCATAGGTCAATTCATTCTGGATAGGCCTGTGTTCTATCTTAACATTAGCAATCATTTTTTAATCTTTACTTTTCAGATGAGTTTTAGTTTAAGATGACTAAAACACGAAAGAAATACAGTTCATGCCCACGCATGATAGAAACGCAAGTTCATCCTCTGCAAAGCAGGGCTGTAGGGACCTGGACCATTCTATTTGCGCAATCATGAGGTCATTGAAAATCTACAAAAACAAGATGAAAGCCACGAATGACTTGTTAGCGTAAGACAAAGACAACCACAACGTGGGCAACAGATTGAAACAAACAAATAAAAGAAAGCTTAGACCACCCTATAACCTATGTTATGTTACACTACTAAGATGGCGCATGGAGCAAATGATAGCCTTACTAAAAACGATACAATCACCTCAAAGAGCATAGGCCTACGTTTAGTCTAGGAGAAAGTAGAAATTGCAGAAATGTTGACATCTTTCTTGTTTATTTTGTTTAAGTTATAGGCTAATGATACATGAGCTTCAATATGTTATGCCTGATGTCTCCTCATAATGAACTGTATGTTTTAATGTTACTCCACAATGAACTGAATGGTTTTAAAATGTGTTTTTACAATGTTTTCAAACTACTATCCTAAATGTGATTAACATTTGAAAAGTTATTGTTCAATTGTAAATCCTGAAATTGACTCATTTACTATCCTTAGAACATTAGTATTGAACCTGAAATAGTTTTTCGTTCAGTCAGTCGGTCTTCAGAAATCTTCATAAAAACACCTGCACTTTCAACCAGCTGACTGGACCAGAAATTTTGGCCAATTTCAAATGCCAAAAGCACACAGTAGGATAGAGATACAGACAAAATGACAACACATATTGAAAGATGAAGTATTGAAGAGTAATTTCCACTATAGTTTTGATTTTGTTCGTAAATAGTTTTTTGGCTACATTCCAAAGAAGACATGTTGTAAGTTTCAATGAGGTCATTGAAAATCTACAAAAACAAGATGAAAGCCACGAATGACTTGTTAGCGTAAGACAAAGACAACCACAACGTGGGCAACAGATTGAAACAAACAAATAAAAGAAAGCTTAGACCACCCTATAACCTATGTTATGTTACACTACTAAGATGGCGCATGGAGCAAATGATAGCCTTACTAAAAACGATACAATCACCTCAAAGAGCATAGGCCTACGTTTAGTCTAGGAGAAAGTAGAAATTGCAGAAATGTTGACATCTTTCTTGTTTATTTTGTTTAAGTTATAGGCTAATGATACATGAGCTTCAATATGTTATGCCTGATGTCTCCTCATAATGAACTGTATGTTTTAATGTTACTCCACAATGAACTGAATGGTTTTAAAATGTGTTTTTACAATGTTTTCAAACTACTATCCTAAATGTGATTAACATTTGAAAAGTTATTGTTCAATTGTAAATCGTGAAATTGACTCATTTACTATCCTTAGAACATTAGTATTGAACCTGAAATAGTTTTTCGTTCAGTCAGTCGGTCTTCAGAAATCTTCATAAAAACACCTGCACTTTCAACCAGCTGACTGGACCAGAAATTTTGGCCAATTTCAAATGCCAAAAGCACACAGTAGGATAGAGATACAGACAAAATGACAACACATATTGAAAGATGAAGTATTGAAGAGTAATTTCCACTATAGTTTTGATTTTGTTCGTAAATAGTTTTTTGGCTACATTCCAAAGAAGACATGTTGTAAGTTTAGCTTTTTCTGTCTTGACAACACAGCAGAAAGGCTGGTCATGCCTATTTCAAATGCCATTTACAGGCCATAGTATAGGAGTGGAGACAAAATGAAAATAGCTATTGAGAGCTAAGAGATTACAGATTTGAATAGAACAAGTTTGTATTGTTAAGATTTTTTAAATATATATTTATTTATCAACAAATCATGAAGTGGGCTTATTTGGAACACCCATGGGCTTAAAGGGTACGTTAGGTACCCATTAAGCCCATGCCAGACTTTTGACATATTTTGACAAATTAAACAATAAAAACATTAGAAATTGGTATAAATGAATTATTGACACTTCAAATGAGAGATTAGACTTTCATTTTAACTAAAATGTTCTCACTTAAATTGGGGCAGTATACATTAAAAATGTCTGAAAAGCGGATTTGGTGGGCTTAATAGGGACGTTTACCCTACATATTGTACATACATACATAGAGAATTTTTTATCCCCATGGGGACATTTCCCTCGCAGCATATTACATTCACATTTACGAACAGACATTTATACCAAGAAACATACAATCATTCATGCAACAGAAAGGCTGGGCAGCGAAATACATACATACCAATACACATCTGTTCCATGCTGCCGATTTAAGAGGGCAGATGGCCACTCAGCCATTTTTTCAATGAGGACTTAAAGCTAACTACAATGAATCATCTTAATGCTCATTGGTAGCCCATTCTACAGAATGGCAGCTGAGTACAGGAAGGTGTCCTTCCCCATTCAGCTCTGACTTGAACCTAAAGGGAACCAAATCAGTTGTGCTCCTTCCTGTGACGTAATTATGGTTTTCCCTAGTACGGGTAAAGTAGTTGCACAGGTACTTTGGGACAACATTATAGACAATCCTGTGAGCTAGACACAATTTAATCTGCAAAACTCTCTCTTCCACTCTCAGCCATCTGAGGCTGATAAAATGAGCTGGAAGGAGATGCGTCCTAGATGGAAGTTTAAGGATCATTCATACCAATTTGTTTTGCGATGTCTGGAACTTCTTTTTGAGAATCATAGGTGCACTGGTATACCAGGAAAGGCATGCATAATCAAAACTAGGAATACCGCCTAGGGTAAACGTCCCTATTAAGCCCACGTACCATATAAGCCCACTTGCAACTTCTGAGTCAAATTTAAAAAAACTACATTATCATTTTTTGCTGTGTGATGTTTTTTCAAATGAAGCTGCTTGTTACGTAAACGACACTTTTTATTGTAAGTCAATCACATTTATCGATATTGAGTTATCGAAGCACATGTGTGGCATGTGCCTGCTGATCCCAGAATAAGTTGCAAAAAAACTTAGGTGATTTTGGTACCCTCAGAAAATAACATTTTTTGTATATTTCTACTCCTGTTTTTGGAAAGTACTCACTTGTTATCAAAATGTAAGTGATTAGTGTTTTGAATGAGACATGTGTTAGAATATTACCTGAATTAGAAATATTGTGTCTTTTGAAATCAAAATATGAGTTTTAGCACGCTAGCAAACAGACCACATGCTGCATCAATACAGTAGCTACATAGTATGGTTCATTGCAATGACATAAAGCATGATAATCATGTATAGTTTATATTTTTGTATGCAGTTTATATTATTATACTGTTAAATAGACAATAAATGTGTATGTTTATCTTTATTTATTTTTTAATTAACATTTTTACCTGGTGGGCTTAAAGGGGACTCTAGCAAAAGAATCACACTGACTGAGGTGGATGTAAATGAGTATAGCTAATTACTTCTTTACATGATCAATTAATACTTTTCATATTATGTTAGTGCACCATATATACATTTAGTTCATATAGTTGTTTTTTAATGTCATGTGACTAGAATAAAATATTCTGTCTTTTAACCATAAATTCACTGATGTTCCCTTTAAGCCCACCTGTTCCCATTAAGCCCACTTTACTGTGTTTCAGTGGGGATTTTCTCCCTTTTGGCCTTTGAACCATTTTCCTCCCTAATTTTGACCTCACCTGATGAATCAGCTCCATAATTCAGATAATTAATACCCACATTTAAATATCAGTGATATTGCATAGGTCAATTCATTCTGGATAGGCCTGTGTTCTATCTTAACATTAGCAATCATTTTTTAATCTTTACTTTTCAGATGAGTTTTAGTTTAAGATGACTAAAACACGAAAGAAATACAGTTCATGCCCACGCATGATAGAAACGCAAGTTCATCCTCTGCAAAGCAGGGCTGTAGGGACCTGGACCATTCTATTTGCGCAATCATGAGGTCATTGAAAATCTACAAAAACAAGATGAAAGCCACGAATGACTTGTTAGCGTAAGACAAAGACAACCACAACGTGGGCAACAGATTGAAACAAACAAATAAAAGAAAGCTTAGACCACCCTATAACCTATGTTATGTTACACTACTAAGATGGCGCATGGAGCAAATGATAGCCTTACTAAAAACGATACAATCACCTCAAAGAGCATAGGCCTACGTTTAGTCTAGGAGAAAGTAGAAATTGCAGAAATGTTGACATCTTTCTTGTTTATTTTGTTTAAGTTATAGGCTAATGATACATGAGCTTCAATATGTTATGCCTGATGTCTCCTCATAATGAACTGTATGTTTTAATGTTACTCCACAATGAACTGAATGGTTTTAAAATGTGTTTTTACAATGTTTTCAAACTACTATCCTAAATGTGATTAACATTTGAAAAGTTATTGTTCAATTGTAAATCCTGAAATTGACTCATTTACTATCCTTAGAACATTAGTATTGAACCTGAAATAGTTTTTCGTTCAGTCAGTCGGTCTTCAGAAATCTTCATAAAAACACCTGCACTTTCAACCAGCTGACTGGACCAGAAATTTTGGCCAATTTCAAATGCCAAAAGCACACAGTAGGATAGAGATACAGACAAAATGACAACACATATTGAAAGATGAAGTATTGAAGAGTAATTTCCACTATAGTTTTGATTTTGTTCGTAAATAGTTTTTTGGCTACATTCCAAAGAAGACATGTTGTAAGTTTCAATGAGGTCATTGAAAATCTACAAAAACAAGATGAAAGCCACGAATGACTTGTTAGCGTAAGACAAAGACAACCACAACGTGGGCAACAGATTGAAACAAACAAATAAAAGAAAGCTTAGACCACCCTATAACCTATGTTATGTTACACTACTAAGATGGCGCATGGAGCAAATGATAGCCTTACTAAAAACGATACAATCACCTCAAAGAGCATAGGCCTACGTTTAGTCTAGGAGAAAGTAGAAATTGCAGAAATGTTGACATCTTTCTTGTTTATTTTGTTTAAGTTATAGGCTAATGATACATGAGCTTCAATATGTTATGCCTGATGTCTCCTCATAATGAACTGTATGTTTTAATGTTACTCCACAATGAACTGAATGGTTTTAAAATGTGTTTTTACAATGTTTTCAAACTACTATCCTAAATGTGATTAACATTTGAAAAGTTATTGTTCAATTGTAAATCCTGAAATTGACTCATTTACTATCCTTAGAACATTAGTATTGAACCTGAAATAGTTTTTCGTTCAGTCAGTCGGTCTTCAGAAATCTTCATAAAAACACCTGCACTTTCAACCAGCTGACTGGACCAGAAATTTTGGCCAATTTCAAATGCCAAAAGCACACAGTAGGATAGAGATACAGACAAAATGACAACACATATTGAAAGATGAAGTATTGAAGAGTAATTTCCACTATAGTTTTGATTTTGTTCGTAAATAGTTTTTTGGCTACATTCCAAAGAAGACATGTTGTAAGTTTAGCCTTTTCTGTCTTGACAACACAGCAGAAAGGCTGGTCATGCCTATTTCAAATGCCATTTACAGGCCATAGTATAGGAGTGGAGACAAAATGAAAATAGCTATTGAGAGCTAAGAGATTACAGATTTGAATAGAACAAGTTTGTATTGTTAAGATTTTTTAAATATATATTTATTTATCAACAAATCATGAAGTGGGCTTATTTGGAACACCCATGGGCTTAAAGGGTACGTTAGGTACCCATTAAGCCCATGCCAGACTTTTGACATATTTTGACAAATTAAACAATGAAAACATTCGAAATTGGTATAAATGAATTATTGACACTTCAAATGAGAGATTAGACTTTCATTTTAACTAAAATGTTCTCACTTAAATTGGGGCAGTATACATTAAAAATGTCTGAAAAGCGGATTTGGTGGGCTTAATAGGGACGTTTACCCTACATATTGTACATACATACATAGAGAATTTTTTATCCCCATGGGGACATTTCCCTCGCAGCATATTACATTCACATTTACGAACAGACATTTATACCAAGAAACATACAATCATTCATGCAACAGAAAGGCTGGGCAGCGAAATACATACATACCAATACACATCTGTTCCATGCTGCCGATTTAAGAGGGCAGATGGCCACTCAGCCATTTTTTCAATGAGGACTTAAAGCTAACTACAATGAATCATCTTAATGCTCATTGGTAGCCCATTCTACAGAATGGCAGCTGAGTACAGGAAGGTGTCCTTCCCCATTCAGCTCTGACTTGAACCTAAAGGGAACCAAATCAGTTGTGCTCCTTCCTGTGACGTAATTATGGTTTTCCCTAGTACGGGTAAAGTAGTTGCACAGGTACTTTGGGACAACATTATAGACAATCCTGTGAGCTAGACACAATTTAATCTGCAAAACTCTCTCTTCCACTCTCAGCCATCTGAGGCTGATAAAATGAGCTGGAAGGAGATGCGTCCTAGATGGAAGTTTAAGGATCATTCATACCAATTTGTTTTGCGATGTCTGGAACTTCTTTTTGAGAATCATAGGTGCACTGGTATACCAGGAAAGGCATGCATAATCAAAACTAGGAATACCGCCTAGGGTAAACGTCCCTATTAAGCCCACGTACCATATAAGCCCACTTGCAACTTCTGAGTCAAATTTTAAAAAACTACATTATCATTTTTTGCTGTGTGATGTTTTTTCAAATGAAGCTGCTTGTTACGTAAACGACACTTTTTATTGTAAGTCAATCACATTTATCGATATTGAGTTATCGAAGCACATGTGTGGCATGTGCCTGCTGATCCCAGAATAAGTTGCAAAAAAACTTAGGTGATTTTGGTACCCTCAGAAAATAACATTTTTTGTATATTTCTACTCCTGTTTTTGGAAAGTACTCACTTGTTATCAAAATGTAAGTGATTAGTGTTTTGAATGAGACATGTGTTAGAATATTACCTGAATTAGAAATATTGTGTCTTTTGAAATCAAAATATGAGTTTTAGCACGCTAGCAAACAGACCACATGCTGCATCAATACAGTAGCTACATAGTATGGTTCATTGCAATGACATAAAGCATGATAATCATGTATAGTTTATATTTTTGTATGCAGTTTATATTATTATACTGTTAAATAGACAATAAATGTGTATGTTTATCTTTATTTATTTTTTAATTAACATTTTTACCTGGTGGGCTTAAAGGGGACTCTAGCAAAAGAATCACACTGACTGAGGTGGATGTAAATGAGTATAGCTAATTACTTCTTTACATGATCAATTAATACTTTTCATATTATGTTAGTGCACCATATATACATTTAGTTCATATAGTTGTTTTTTAATGTCATGTGACTAGAATAAAATATTCTGTCTTTTAACCATAAATTCACTGATGTTCCCTTTAAGCCCACCTGTTCCCATTAAGCCCACTTTACTGTGTTTCAGTGGGGATTTTCTCCCTTTTGGCCTTTGAACCATTTTCCTCCCTAATTTTGACCTCACCTGATGAATCAGCTCCATAATTCAGATAATTAATACCCACATTTAAATATCAGTGATATTGCATAGGTCAATTCATTCTGGATAGGCCTGTGTTCTATCTTAACATTAGCAATCATTTTTTAATCTTTACTTTTCAGATGAGTTTTAGTTTAAGATGACTAAAACACGAAAGAAATACAGTTCATGCCCACGCATGATAGAAACGCAAGTTCATCCTCTGCAAAGCAGGGCTGTAGGGACCTGGACCATTCTATTTGCGCAATCATGAGGTCATTGAAAATCTACAAAAACAAGATGAAAGCCACGAATGACTTGTTAGCGTAAGACAAAGACAACCACAACGTGCCTATTTCAAATGCCATTTACAGGCCATAGTATAGGAGTGGAGACAAAATGAAAATAGCTATTGAGAGCTAAGAGATTACAGATTTGAATAGAACAAGTTTGTATTGTTAAGATTTTTTAAATATATATTTATTTATCAACAAATCATGAAGTGGGCTTATTTGGAACACCCATGGGCTTAATGGGTACCTAACGTACCCTTTAAGCCCATGCCAGACTTTTGACATATTTTGACAAATTAAACAATAAAAACATTAGAAATTGGTATAAATGAATTATTGACACTTCAAATGAGAGATTAGACTTTCATTTTAACTAAAATGTTCTCACTTAAATTGGGGCAGTATACATTAAAAATGTCTGAAAAGCGGATTTGGTGGGCTTAATAGGGACGTTTACCCTACATATTGTACATACATACATAGAGAATTTTTTATCCCCATGGGGACATTTCCCTCGCAGCATATTACATTCACATTTACGAACAGACATTTATACCAAGAAACATACAATCATTCATGCAACAGAAAGGCTGGGCAGCGAAATACATACATACCAATACACATCTGTTCCATGCTGCGGATTTAAGAGGGCAGATGGCCACTCAGCCATTTTTTCAATGAGGACTTAAAGCTAACTACAATGAATCATCTTAATGCTCATTGGTAGCCCATTCTACAGAATGGCAGCTGAGTACAGGAAGGTGTCCTTCCCCATTCAGCTCTGACTTGAACCTAAAGGGAACCAAATCAGTTGTGCTCCTTCCTGTGACGTAATTATGGTTTTCCCTAGTACGGGTAAAGTAGTTGCACAGGTACTTTGGGACAACATTATAGACAATCCTGTGAGCTAGACACAATTTAATCTGCAAAACTCTCTCTTCCACTCTCAGCCATCTGAGGCTGATAAAATGAGCTGGAAGGAGATGCGTCCTAGATGGAAGTTTAAGGATCATTCATACCAATTTGTTTTGCGATGTCTGGAACTTCTTTTTGAGAATCATAGGTGCACTGGTATACCAGGAAAGGCATGCATAATCAAAACTAGGAATACCGCCTAGGGTAAACGTCCCTATTAAGCCCACGTACCATATAAGCCCACTTGCAACTTCTGAGTCAAATTTTAAAAAACTACATTATCATTTTTTGCTGTGTGATGTTTTTTCAAATGAAGCTGCTTGTTACGTAAACGACACTTTTTATTGTAAGTCAATCACATTTATCGATATTGAGTTATCGAAGCACATGTGTGGCATGTGCCTGCTGATCCCAGAATAAGTTGCAAAAAAACTTAGGTGATTTTGGTACCCTCAGAAAATAACATTTTTTGTATATTTCTACTCCTGTTTTTGGAAAGTACTCACTTGTTATCAAAATGTAAGTGATTAGTGTTTTGAATGAGACATGTGTTAGAATATTACCTGAATTAGAAATATTGTGTCTTTTGAAATCAAAATATGAGTTTTAGCACGCTAGCAAACAGACCACATGCTGCATCAATACAGTAGCTACATAGTATGGTTCATTGCAATGACATAAAGCATGATAATCATGTATAGTTTATATTTTTGTATGCAGTTTATATTATTATACTGTTAAATAGACAATAAATGTGTATGTTTATCTTTATTTATTTTTTAATTAACATTTTTACCTGGTGGGCTTAAAGGGGACTCTAGCAAAAGAATCACACTGACTGAGGTGGATGTAAATGAGTATAGCTAATTACTTCTTTACATGATCAATTAATACTTTTCATATTATGTTAGTGCACCATATATACATTTAGTTCATATAGTTGTTTTTTAATGTCATGTGACTAGAATAAAATATTCTGTCTTTTAACCATAAATTCACTGATGTTCCCTTTAAGCCCACCTGTTCCCATTAAGCCCACTTTACTGTGTTTCAGTGGGGATTTTCTCCCTTTTGGCCTTTGAACCATTTTCCTCCCTAATTTTGACCTCACCTGATGAATCAGCTCCATAATTCAGATAATTAATACCCACATTTAAATATCAGTGATATTGCATAGGTCAATTCATTCTGGATAGGCCTGTGTTCTATCTTAACATTAGCAATCATTTTTTAATCTTTACTTTTCAGATGAGTTTTAGTTTAAGATGACTAAAACACGAAAGAAATACAGTTCATGCCCACGCATGATAGAAACGCAAGTTCATCCTCTGCAAAGCAGGGCTGTAGGGACCTGGACCATTCTATTTGCGCAATCATGAGGTCATTGAAAATCTACAAAAACAAGATGAAAGCCACGAATGACTTGTTAGCGTAAGACAAAGACAACCACAACGTGCCTATTTCAAATGCCATTTACAGGCCATAGTATAGGAGTGGAGACAAAATGAAAATAGCTATTGAGAGCTAAGAGATTACAGATTTGAATAGAACAAGTTTGTATTGTTAAGATTTTTTAAATATATATTTATTTATCAACAAATCATGAAGTGGGCTTATTTGGAACACCCATGGGCTTAAAGGGTACGTTAGGTACCCATTAAGCCCATGCCAGACTTTTGACATATTTTGACAAATTAAACAATAAAAACATTCGAAATTGGTATAAATGAATTATTGACACTTCAAATGAGAGATTAGACTTTCATTTTAACTAAAATGTTCTCACTTAAATTGGGGCAGTATACATTAAAAATGTCTGAAAAGCGGATTTGGTGGGCTTAATAGGGACGTTTACCCTACATATTGTACATACATACATAGAGAATTTTTTATCCCCATGGGGACATTTCCCTCGCAGCATATTACATTCACATTTACGAACAGACATTTATACCAAGAAACATACAATCATTCATGCAACAGAAAGGCTGGGCAGCGAAATACATACATACCAATACACATCTGTTCCATGCTGCGGATTTAAGAGGGCAGATGGCCACTCAGCCATTTTTTCAATGAGGACTTAAAGCTAACTACAATGAATCATCTTAATGCTCATTGGTAGCCCATTCTACAGAATGGCAGCTGAGTACAGGAAGGTGTCCTTCCCCATTCAGCTCTGACTTGAACCTAAAGGGAACCAAATCAGTTGTGCTCCTTCCTGTGACGTAATTATGGTTTTCCCTAGTACGGGTAAAGTAGTTGCACAGGTACTTTGGGACAACATTATAGACAATCCTGTGAGCTAGACACAATTTAATCTGCAAAACTCTCTCTTCCACTCTCAGCCATCTGAGGCTGATAAAATGAGCTGGAAGGAGATGCGTCCTAGATGGAAGTTTAAGGATCATTCATACCAATTTGTTTTGCGATGTCTGGAACTTCTTTTTGAGAATCATAGGTGCACTGGTATACCAGGAAAGGCATGCATAATCAAAACTAGGAATACCGCCTAGGGTAAACGTCCCTATTAAGCCCACGTACCATATAAGCCCACTTGCAACTTCTGAGTCAAATTTTAAAAAACTACATTATCATTTTTTGCTGTGTGATGTTTTTTCAAATGAAGCTGCTTGTTACGTAAACGACACTTTTTATTGTAAGTCAATCACATTTATCGATATTGAGTTATCGAAGCACATGTGTGGCATGTGCCTGCTGATCCCAGAATAAGTTGCAAAAAAACTTAGGTGATTTTGGTACCCTCAGAAAATAACATTTTTTGTATATTTCTACTCCTGTTTTTGGAAAGTACTCACTTGTTATCAAAATGTAAGTGATTAGTGTTTTGAATGAGACATGTGTTAGAATATTACCTGAATTAGAAATATTGTGTCTTTTGAAATCAAAATATGAGTTTTAGCACGCTAGCAAACAGACCACATGCTGCATCAATACAGTAGCTACATAGTATGGTTCATTGCAATGACATAAAGCATGATAATCATGTATAGTTTATATTTTTGTATGCAGTTTATATTATTATACTGTTAAATAGACAATAAATGTGTATGTTTATCTTTATTTATTTTTTAATTAACATTTTTACCTGGTGGGCTTAAAGGGGACTCTAGCAAAAGAATCACACTGACTGAGGTGGATGTAAATGAGTATAGCTAATTACTTCTTTACATGATCAATTAATACTTTTCATATTATGTTAGTGCACCATATATACATTTAGTTCATATAGTTGTTTTTTAATGTCATGTGACTAGAATAAAATATTCTGTCTTTTAACCATAAATTCACTGATGTTCCCTTTAAGCCCACCTGTTCCCATTAAGCCCACTTTACTGTGTTTCAGTGGGGATTTTCTCCCTTTTGGCCTTTGAAACATTTTCCTCCCTAATTTTGACCTCACCTGATGAATCAGCTCCATAATTCAGATAATTAATACCCACATTTAAATATCAGTGATATTGCATAGGTCAATTCATTCTGGATAGGCCTGTGTTCTATCTTAACATTAGCAATAATTTTTTAATCTTTACTTTTCAGATGAGTTTTAGTTTAAGATGACTAAAACACGAAAGAAATACAGTTCATGCCCACGCATGATAGAAACGCAAGTTCATCCTCTGCAAAGCAGGGCTGTAGGGACCTGGACCATTCTATTTGCGCAATCATGAGGTCATTGAAAATCTACAAAAACAAGATGAAAACCACGAATGACTTGTTAGCGTAAGACAAAGACAACCACAACGTGCCTATTTCAAATGCCATTTACAGGCCATAGTATAGGAGTGGAGACAAAATGAAAATAGCTATTGAGAGCTAAGAGATTACAGATTTGAATAGAACAAGTTTGTATTGTTAAGATTTTTTAAATATATATTTATTTATCAACAAATCATGAAGTGGGCTTATTTGGAACACCCATGGGCTTAAAGGGTACGTTAGGTACCCATTAAGCCCATGCCAGACTTTTGACATATTTTGACAAATTAAACAATGAAAACATTCGAAATTGGTATAAATGAATTATTGACACTTCAAATGAGAGATTAGACTTTCATTTTAACTAAAATGTTCTCACTTAAATTGGGGCAGTATACATTAAAAATGTCTGAAAAGCGGATTTGGTGGGCTTAATAGGGACGTTTACCCTACATATTGTACATACATACATAGAGAATTTTTTATCCCCATGGGGACATTTACCTCGCAGCATATTACATTCACATTTACGAACAGACATTTATACCAAGAAACATACAATCATTCATGCAACAGAAAGGCTGGGCAGTGAAATACATACATACCAATACACATCTGTTCCATGCTGCCGATTTAAGAGGGCAGATGGCCACTCAGCCATTTTTTCAATGAGGACTTAAAGCTAACTACAATGAATCATCTTAATGCTCATTGGTAGCCCATTCTACAGAATGGCAGCTGAGTACAGGAAGGTGTCCTTCCCCATTCAGCTCTGACTTGAACCTAAAGGGAACCAAATCAGTTGTGCTCCTTCCTGTGACGTAATTATGGTTTTCCCTAGTACGGGTAAAGTAGTTGCACAGGTACTTTGGGACAACATTATAGACAATCCTGTGAGCTAGACACAATTTAATCTGCAAAACTCTCTCTTCCACTCTCAGCCATCTGAGGCTGATAAAATGAGCTGGAAGGAGATGCGTCCTAGATGGAAGTTTAAGGATCATTCATACCAATTTGTTTTGCGATGTCTGGAACTTCTTTTTGAGAATCATAGGTGCACTGGTATACCAGGAAAGGCATGCATAATCAAAACTAGGAATACCGCCTCGCGGTTGTATACCTCCACCAACCGGTAGCCCGTTTGGATATAAAATGTCCTTTATCCTATTAGACATGTGTGAGAAACTTTGTCATAATTAGCGAATGAATTCTTGAGTTATGGCCAAAAACGTGTTTTGTGAGGTCACAGTGACCTTGACCTTAGACCACCAAAATCTAATCAAGTGGACGTTTGAGTCCACTTGAGTCCAAGCGGACGTTTGTGCAAAATTTGAAGAAATTCCCTCAAGGTGTTCCTGAGATATCGTGTTCACGAGAGAATGGGACGGACATGAGGTGACCTTGACCTTTGACCACCAAAATCTAATCAGTTCATCCTTGAGTCCAAGTGGACGTGTGTGCCAAATGTGAAGAAATTCCCTCAAGGCAAAAACGTGTTTTTGTATTTCCTCAAGGCAAAAACATGTTTTGTGAGGTCACAGTGACCTTGACCTTAGACCACCAAAATCTAATCAAGTGGACGTTGGAGTCCACTTGAGTCCAAGTGGACGTTTATACCAAATTTGAAGAAATTCCCTCAAGGCGTTCCTGAGATATCGCGTTCACGAGAATCGGGACAGACGGAAACCCGAAAACATAATGCCTCCGGCCACAGCTGTGCCATCGCGGAGGCATAATGACACTGTACAAGAGCCCCTGCTAATGCCTCTAATGCCTTCCTATCCAAAAATCTTGATATTCTAGCCAGAAATCAGACTTTTTGGTTGACCTTGGTGAGCACCATTTGTGCCATGCTCTCCTCTGATGACTGGTTTCAGATGACCACTTATCACCTCCTTGTTATCCTCCAGTGTTATTTTTTCAGTACTTTCATGATTTCTTTCAGTGCCGGCAAATAAGTCAGACGCGGCCCAAATTTGCTAGAATACTGTACACTGTAAATGATTGCAGTAAATTAATAGCAGGATTTCAACAGTATTAACCAGTTATTTTTAAATGCAGCGTTTTACAAAAGAAAATCTGTTAAAAAACAGTCAATGGAGCGCAATTTAACAGAACTATAATGTATTCCTAAAATACAGCACTTAATCGCTAATCATTCGTCCAAAGTAGGCACTATTTCACGCAAAAGTATCATGCAGTATTTTTTGCATTTTGGGAAGAGCAATTCCACGTGGACTGCTACATTGAAAATGAGGGCCTGGCCCTCAATTGTACCTCCGAGAATTTAAATAAAGGTTCTGACTGACATGTGAAGCTGGATCCTTTCTTTTCTTAATCCATCCCCATCTTACTAATTATTTGGTGAGTAGCAATTTTATTTAATTCATAAATCGGTGCAAAGTCTATCAATGATGTTTCCAGTTTGTTTGCATTACTGAATATGTGCACATCGCGATAGACGGATTCAGCATCTAGCTAGAATTTCATAGATGATTGCCGATTAATCAGACAACGCAAGAAGCTTATTTTAATTTCTACATGTCTAAGTTAACATGTGTACACACATTTTGCCAATGAATTCATGAAGCATAATGATAGTCTTGACAGTGTAAACCTTTTACAGTCTATGGAAGTCACTTCAACAGTTCAGAAGTAGCCTAACATCAAGACTTAAGTGCACGCTGGTTATAGGGTGGTAATTTAGCAGTGCAGATTCAAAATTTCTTGCTGTCTGTGTGACCAAGGCAGCAAATCAAAAGCACCTCTGACTGTACCATGGTGACTTAATTGTATGAGCATCAAAAAACCACAGCTGTTCATTTTTCTGGCATAAGCCAAAAAAGATGCACACATTTATATCACAATAACTATTCTGTAACAATAAAAACTTCACATCTCTGCATGTTACTGTGCAACTATCGTTATTAAGGGCAGTTGAAATGAGAGGCAGTAACTGTTGGAGAAATATTGATTCAGGGTACTATAGAAACAGATGGACAGAATATTCATAATGGATAAAAAAAAGGTTTCTCAACCAGAACTGGCAAAATTCTTTCACACCACTCAACACAATTAATTTCAAACATGGACTAAAAACCCATAAATTTGACAGAGGAAAATCCTATGGTTCAGGTGAAACGGCAGATAGCTGTTTTCAGCGCTGGATGGTCAGCCTTGAGGGCCACATCATATGTAAGGGGATCCAGCCCACCTTCTTGACGGGGCTTGCTGCATTATTTTTCCACCTTCTACACCTTTAATCTTCAATACCAAGAAGAGGCAGCATGCACACTCAAATTCATCCAAAGGTTAGATACTTTTAGTGAAACCTGTATTTTTCTTAACTTTTCGATGACATGCTATTGCACATCCATACATTTGCTGCCTTTTATTGTGTTGTTAATCTGAGTGAGTTACACAATTTTTACACAGTGTCTGAAGAAACACTATCATTTTTCAGGGGCTTCGTTGGAATAAAACCTGAGAGAGGCACCAAAGCTGGACGGGGCAAAGTGTTATCAAAGAAAACTGGCAAAGTCACCAACAAAAAGACAACAACAAATTTTTAACGGATAGATTGAATTTATGATTCAATCCCCCTAACACGATATGATTGAAGGGGTTTCTGTTTGTACTCACCCCAGTCCCTGCAGTTTACAGTGTGGGTCCTCCAGTCCAGCAGAGAGCGCTCTCACTCGTGAATCCTGCAGCTCATTGTCTCTGAGCTCCAGATCTCTCAGCTCTGAGTGAGGAGAACGCAGGACTGAGGTCAGAACATCACAGCAGCCCTCTGTGAGATTACACAAACCCAGCCTGTGGAGACCACACACACACACACACACACACACACAACACACACATACACACACACAAACAAGCACACACAACTACACACAACACACATGCACACTCTTGTTATGTGCTCCTGTTATTTTTGCAGAAATTTGGTTTGTAGTGGTTTCTTCTTTTCTCCAGTAGGAGTCGCTCTTTCTCCACAGGCTGCAGCGGGTGCGCGCATGGGTGTGCACTGGTTGGTTCCGGGTGTAAATTGCCAAATTGCCTCCCCCATAAAAGATGGCAATTCGGGAGAGCTCGCTCTCTCATTGTTCTTGTAAGGACGCTACAAGCTGCGACTGCTGTGTCTTGTTATTTTGTTTTCTTTTCTGTTGCACCTTTTTGTTGTAGTTACTCACGGTAGACTAGCAGAGGACCGGAAGACTCACTCCCCCTTTCTCCCCTTTAATTTGTTCTTTCTCTTCTCCCATCTTCGGCGCAATTGAGACTAGAAATCATATTCTGTTCAGACAGCTCAGTCTGGTTCTGGACTGTGAGAATTAGGTTAGACTCTGCCCTGTCTAATTGTTTGTATGTGGGTTTGTATTGTTTTTGTGTCATTTAATAAATGTATCCTTTGTATTCTTGCAAAAGAATGTTGTGGTGTGTTTGAAACGTGTTTGGCTTTTGGGCTGACAGCTGGTTATTAGAACTCGGCAGTCTTTGGCCGTAACACACACAGACACACACAATTGAAATTCACTGCCGATTGTGACACTGTGCACCTTGGCAGCAGATACATGTGGAATTTCCTATTTGCACAGTACGTGCATTCCTGGGATGTACACAGTACACACAAAAACAGGAAGGAGGGTTTGTTAATTATGTTCATTAAGTATTCTGACTAATCCACAAAAAAATGTTATCACTTGGCTCAATTAAAAAAAAAACTAATGAAAATTAAAGCCGCAAGCGGCGTTGGGAGGGGTCCAAGCATTGGCATGATTGAGCGATTTTAAAATAGTTTTGTCTCATGATCATATACCTTCACCCAACATATCTACTGCATCGCCATGGATGTCTCCTAGTGGCTTGCCGAAAAGGCCTTTACTATGTCGTAACACTAAAGGCTGTTTTATACTTCTATGGAATTACTTTTGTGTCTTCATTACGCATATAAAACTGAATAGATTTGAGAGCAAAACTTTCCACACGGCAATCAAAAAATAGATTTGAGAGCAAAACTATCGACACTGCAATCAAAAAATGTTTTATTGCAAGTTAAATTAATTTGTGATTAAAAATGTATTAATGCAAATCAAAAACTTTTGTTTGCGAATCCAA